>NC_086368.1:30874715-30889715 GCF_036324505.1 Eleginops maclovinus
AGTAGAAGTACTCAGGTCTTGTACTTGAGTAAAGTAGAAGTACTCAGATCTTGTACTTGAGTAAAGTAGAAGTACTCAGGTCTTGTACTTGAGTAAAGTAGAAGTACTCAGGTCTTGTACTTGAGTAAAGTAGAAGTACTCAGGTCTTGTTCTTGAGTAAAGTAGAAGTACTCAGGTCTTGTACTTGAGTAAAGTAGAAGTACTCAGGTCTTGTTCTTGAGTAAAGTAGAAGTACTCAGATCTTGTACTTGAGTAAAGTAGAAGTACTCAGATCTTGTACTTGAGTAAAGTAGAAGTACCAGAGTGTAGGAATACTCTGTCACAGTGAAAGTATTCTAAATGTTCCTCCAGTGAAAGTAGAAAGTACTCTCCTCTAAATGTACTTAAAGTAGCGACAGTAAAAGTAGTCATTGTCTGATTGGTCCATTTCAGAATAATATCTCTGATATGTTTTATAATGATTGATCAGTAAAGTGTCTCAGAGCTGGTAAAGGTGCAGCTACTTTGAATGGCTTTGTATACTGCAGGGTAGCTGCTGGATTTACTGCAGGTGAACTACAGTCTGATTTAAGGGAGATTATATTTACCATCAGTAATCCAGATCTGTAAAGTAAATAAAGGGATAAAATAAAAGTAGTGGAGTAAAAGTACACAGAAGCATCCAATGTAAATACTCAACTAAAGTACAAGTACCTCATAATTGTACTTAAGTATTCAAGTAAATGTACTTAGTTACTTCACACCTCTGTAGTTAAGTAGTTAACCCCATTAAACCTCAGTAGTTAACTAGTGGAGGAGGCTGTAGTCTGGGGGCAGGAGTGACTGCTGGTTACCTGGGAGCCTGGAGACCAGCTGCTGCTAAGCAGGTCATCTTTATTAACCGACTCTGATCTTGAGAGTGTTTATGTCAGGTTAGCACGGCTAGCTTAGCATTAGCCGACTGACATCTTGAAGGAGTTTCATGTGTGTGCTGCGCGTGCGTTAGTTAACACCTACCCTCTGCATGACAGGCTCACGGCTGCCCTCGCGCGCAGCATGTCTCTCTGACAGGTAAGCAGAAAGATGAAGAAGTAGATCCTGGGACACACCTGAGCCTACAGCTGACCGCGGATCGATACCTGCTCGGATCCCAGGTTAAAGTCTGAGCTGCTTGTGACTTCTGACCGGACAGCGCTAGCTGTCACGGGGGAGGGGAGGAGATGTTTCAAAAGCTATATTCCCGGTTGTTGTCAACTGTCGTTCGGTTTAACAATTATTAGATAAAAAAATACTTAAATCTAACCAAACAGAAGGTAATCAGCTTCTTTATTTTTCTCAAAATCTTCATTTACTCTCGCGGAAAGCCTCCCCCTTTCTTGTGAAATAGAACCTTCCACAGGCGGTTCTGCGACAGGCCAATCAGAGAGCAGGAAAATATCCTCAGCCAATCACAGGCAAACAAATGGAAGTTCTATTTTTGAGCAGGTTCATTTAAGCAAACAACGACATTCAGCCAGCATGGTGACATTATTCAAGATATTCATTGTGCACAGTAAAGCATACAGTTACACACACACACACACACACACACACACACACACACACACACACACACACACACACACACACACATATATAAATTAAAGTATAAACAGCCAAAAGACAAAATCAGAAACTAAACTAACAAAGTATGTGTGCTAAACATGGCATGCATTTTGAACAAAATAACCCTATTTGTTGTTATTTATTTTTAATATTGATTAATAACAATGTTTTCAATGCAGCGTTCACCAAAAGCACAACATCATGCTCATTAGCATTTTAAACACAACCCTTCTGAAAACTCGTAATACAATAGTTGTCTCAGGTCAGTAATGACCGGGGGGGGGGGGGGGGGGGGGGGGGGGGTTTCATGGTGAAATCTGTGAGTGAAATATATTACCCTATCCACCTGCAGTGTGTGCAGTTAATGATCTCTGTGGATGAGTGTGCAGCCGTCATACAGTTTAACATAACAGTATAGATACATCATGTATCATACATGTGGTATTATGGGCTGGTGAACATGGAGAGCAGCTAGAGAGTTGGCAGACTCCAACATGTATAGGTTACACTGCAGACAGTTATAATCGCCACCTAAATCAGAATACCTGTGTTAGTGCCACAGAGGGGAGTGTGCCTCAGAGCCACAGACAGCTTAGTGTTCCTTAAGAAGCATGATGATAAGGTACTGCCGAATCCGTTGTTCTTCTTTTGGAATGTTTATCAAAACAACAACTCTATAAACACAAACAATATTGTTGTTAACTACTCTAATACAGAGACAGATTATAGGGTCTTTTAAAATCACCCAAAATGATCCAATTAAATGTTTACAGTAACTTCACTTTGCTGAATATAATTTAACAGAAGAGCATCTTTTTAAAATGGCAATGGAAGTTACGTTAGTTTACTGAAGTCAAGGAACAGAAAATCAACGTCATGGTTAAAATAACCAGTGGAGTTATGGGACTGAAGAATTGGATATCAGGTCTGGAGCTTTGGTCACACAATACCTTCCCTTCACCCACAGTGCTAATGTATGGAAACATCCTCTCAGTGAAAGTGTGTGTGAAGGTGTGTATGTGTGTGTTAGTGTCAGGATCAGAGAACGACAGCTTTCCTCTGTTCCAGTCCAGATTCACTCTGACCCTCTGGAGCTTCTTCTGCAGGAGAAGAGGAGTGAATGGATCTGATGGAGAACATGCTGAGTATTCACCTTCATAGAAACCTATCCTCCATAATCCAGACTTTATAACTCCCTTCCTCTGGACAGACTCTGCTAACACACCCAGTACCCAGACTGTACTGTCTGTAACCTGGACATCCCAGCTGTGAGTCCCTGAGGTAAAGCCCTCAGAGCCCAGGACAGAGGGGTACTGATCAAACCTCTCTGGATTATCAGGAAGTTCTGTCTCTCTCCTCTGCTCTCACTCTGGTCAGATCTACAGAGAGGATGAAGTCTGGAGCAGCAGTATTTGGGTCCAGGATGAGAGGAGAGTAGGACACCATGTCCTTCATCTTGCTCCAGATGTTGAAGCTGAGGTTGCCCAGGTGTTTGGCCTGGTCTATCAGAGCCCCTGAGGGCAGCTGTGGATCCTCCAGCAGGGGGCGCTGCAGCCTCTCCACTGCAGCCTTGTAGTTGTGCAGGAAGGAGACGTCTTCAGCTCTCAGCTCCTCCTCTGTGGCTCTGACTGTGTGTGAAAGAGCTGCTATCTCTCTGCTCACAGCCTCCATCTTCTCCTCCATCATCCTCTTCTTCTGCTCCTCTTCCTCCCCCAGTGCAGCCATCCTGGCCTCCTCTTCCTCTTCCAGAAACTGGTGAAGCTTCTTAAACTGCTCCTGAATCTGCAGCTCTGTGCGTCGGGCCTGGGCCTCCATGTGTCCTGCTGTCTGATCAAACTTCACTTTAACTTCTTCAAAGAGCTTCAGTTTCTCCTGTAAGGGCTGCAGAGACTTCTGGAGCTCCTCTTTGAGATCCTGAGCAGCTTCATCCACGGGTCTGAATCTGTGGTTGGTGTGTGTTCTTGAATCTCTGCAGACAAAAACACTGGCTGCCCCCAGGATAAATAAAGATTTCTGATATTCCGTTTCGCGTTTTGCTGCTCCGCTCCTAACCTTGTACCATGTGGAGTTCCGTAGCTTAGAGGCGTTGACTGTTGTGGTAAAAAATAAAAACAGCTCTTCTCTCCTCGCGACACAAAAACACCACTTATCTTTATTATTATTTATTATACAGAACAACCGCTGCAGGAGAACCCGGAGCAGGTAGGTGTTCCGTTAGCACGCCAGCTGCTGTTGGCAACACAACCATCTGTTTCTGTCGGGGAGCCGCTAGCATGCTAAATGCTGTTAGCAACACAACAGTGGGTTTCTGTCGGGAAGCCGTTAGCATGCTAGCTCCATGTAGCCCCTGGAGCTCTGAGATGCTTCACTGTCACTGATATGACTTCCTTTCAAAGGTTTAAAAAGGCTTTGTCTTGCTGCTGTTAACTGAACATTTTATTGATGAACTCCCAGCTACAAAACACTAAGTTTGTATGTGTTATTGCTGGTAAAATGTGTCAGTTCTCTCTCTGTGGGCACAGTGTGTATGTTTAGACTGGATCAACTGACATGTATTAATTCAAGACGAACCGTCTCGTTTTCAAGGGGTCCGAACATATGGTACCAACAGCAAGACAGTCACAAGTAAACAACAAACAAAACAGAATCACGTCACAACAAATAATTCTGATTCTGATTTGTAGAACCCCCTGCGATGGTTCATCTCAATGAGTTTATCCTACATTAATAAATGTCAGACCCTTTAATTCATGTTGATCCAGTTTAATGTTTTATAGAAAGGGTAGACTCGACCAGCTCTGCAGCAGAGGTTTGATTTGTCTCATGTGGCTGACTCACTGTTCTGAGATCGGTATGAGTACTTTATAATACAGATTCTGATTACTGATGGTAGATATAATCTCCCTTAAATCAGACTGTAGTTCACCTGCAGTAAATCCAGCAGCTACCCTGCAGTATACAAAGCATTCAAACTAGCTGCACCTTTACCAGCTCTGAGAACACTTTGACTGATCAATCATTATAAAACATATCAGAGATATTATTCTGAAATGGACCAATCAGACAATGACTACTTTTACTGTCGCTACTTTAAGTACATTTAGAGGAGAGTACTTTCTACTTTCACTGGAGGAACATTTAGAATACTTTCACTGTGACAGAGTATTCCTACACTCTGGTACTTCTACTTTACTCAAGTACAAGACCTGAGTACTTCTACTTTACTCAAGTACAAGATCCTGAGTACTTCTACTTTACTCAAGTACAAGATCTGAGTACTTCTACTTTACTCAAGTACAAGATCTGAGTACTTCTACTTTACTCAAGTACAAGACCTGAGTACTTCTACTTTACTCAAGTACAAGACCTGAGTACTTCTACTTTACTCAAGTACAAGACCTGAGTACTTCTACTTTACTCAAGTACAAGACCTGAGTACTTCTACTTTACTCAAGTACAAGACCTGAGTACTTCTACTTTACTCAAGTACAAGATCTGAGTACTTCTACTTTACTCAAGTACAAGATCTGAGTACTTCTACTTTACTCAAGTACAAGATTTGAGTACTTCTACTTTTACTCAAGTACAAGACCTGAGTACTTCTACTTTACTCAAGTACAAGACCTGAGTACTTCTACTTTACTCAAGTACAATATCTGAGTACTTCTACTTTACTCAAGTACAAGACCTGAGTACTTCTACTTTACTCAAGTACAAGATCTGAGTACTTCTACTTTACTCAAGTACAAGATCTGAGTACTTCTACTTTACTCAAGTACAAGATCTGAGTACTTCTACTTTACTCAAGTACAAGACCTGAGTACTTCTACTTTACTCAAGTACAAGACCTGAGTACTTCTACTTTACTCAAGTACAAGACCTGAGTACTTCTACTTTACTCAAGTACAAGATCTGAGTACTTCTACTTTACTCAAGTACAAGACCTGAGTACTTCTACTTTTACTTAAGTACAAGACCTGAGTACTTCTACTTTTACTGTCACTACTTTAAGTACATTTTGATGAGAATACTTTGATGCTATGACTTGTTGCAGAGTATTCCTACACTGTGGTACTTGGTGTCTCCAGGTGTGTCCAGGTGTCTCTGGTGGGACAGTATGAGCTCTAAAGGCGGCGGCACGGCCCTGACTCGCCGTAACTACAGACTGGCTTCAGACACAGACAAACCCAGAGCTACAGGTGAGAAATACTGTGTACAGGTCATACACAACATCAAAGACACATTCTGGATGTATTTCTAACACAAGTGTCAACAGGAAGTCACCTGTGTTTTTGTACCTTCCATCTTTTAGTTCATTTAAAGCTCATGAAGCTCTTTTAGACTCAGGTCGTTTCTGGTTGTCTCTGTCAGGCATTGTGAACGAGAAGCTGCTGAGTGACTACCTGCACCATGTGTTCCCCTCCTCCACCAATCAGGGACCTGCTCTGGCCTCGCTCAGGTAACTCCGCCCCCTCCTCTCAATACACCTGTGATTGAACCTGCTATGACAGGAAGTGTGTCTGATGGCAAAAAAAAAACTAAGTGAGAACTAAGAGTGCAGCGTTTGAAAAATAAAATACATCCTAAAAGTTTGACTGGAAAATATCGCACAACAGTGTCAGTGAAAGCAGGGAAATAAAATAAATCTATGTTTATAAAGTTAGATTTCAAAAGACGGAAATAGAACCCGACTTCAAACACAGCGACAACGTTTGTGGAAACAGCAGCAGCTTGTAGAAGGACTCCACATATCGCTCAACATTTGAGAGGAACCGCTGAAGTATGAAACATCTTAATGTCCTTAGTGGAAAGGTAAACGAAACCAGTCAGAGAAACAAAGTGTTGAGCAACTCGGTACCAGCTGGTGAAAGAGTGTGTGTGTGTGTGTGTGTGTGTGTGTGTGTGAGTGATATACCCTGACCTCCTTCAGCCAGACAGATTCATGTTACCCCCAGCCTCTCTATACATAGACACACACAGCGTCAGTGACTCTCCTCTGGTGAACAGCAGCTGCCTGGAGTTGGGATTAAAGTTAAAGTTTGATTTAAAAAATATAATTTAATACAAATAATTACTGTTTATATTTTCGGGAGTTTTTCAGTAAAAAGTGCAAAAGCCAAAAAAAGAAACCTCCAACAATATGTTCGATAAAAAGATGCATCCTTTATGTTGTCACAGCGGCACTGTTAACGGTCAGTACGTGTGAATGTAAATGTAACCCCCCCTGCAGGAAGCCTCTGGGTTTCCAGGACCTCGGGGCTCACCTGGAGAGGTTGCTGTCTGAAGGAGAGCCAGCGGAGCAGAGCCGAGGTAAAGAGAGAGAGTTTCACACACACCTTTTTTGTGGAGAGAACCGGCTGAAATATGGGTTTGAATAAACATTAGAAGATGTTTATGTGTGTGTGTGTGTGTGTGTGTGTGTGTGTGTGTGTGTGTGTGTGTGTGTGTGTGTGTGTGTGTGTGTGTGTGTGTGTGTGTGTGTGTGTGTGTGTGTGTGTGTGTGTGTGTGTGTGTGTGCGCGCAGATGAAGCTGTTGAGGGACGCCTCGGCCCTCAGCCCGTCGTCTTGGATCACACCAGCGGCTTCGAGGGGCTTCTGTTCGTAGACGATGACCTGCTGGGGGTAACTATTACTATCATTACTTATTTGAATTAGTTTCAGAATTTATATCTTTTTATTTTAAGTTTCATTTATTTGTAATTTATATTATCTCTGTTTATAGACGATGACTTGCTGAGGTTATTATGAATTAACAAACACAAAGTTCTGTTTCTGAATTCAAAATAATGGAACAGAATTGAAGGCTGTTTTTTTTAGGTTCCAAAAGTGTTTTATATAATTATGAAATACACTGCCTGTCCAAAAGACAGGTCCCCCTCTGATATCCGTTGCTGTACTGCACACATTCTCTGTGGCATCGTTTCCCCGAGCTTCTGCAACGTCTCAACATTTATTTCTGTCATTATTTTTGATCTTGTGTTGATGACGGGAGATTCAGACCACTGATCAAAGTCTCCTCCAGCACATCCCAAAGACTCTCAATGGGTTCAGGTCTGGACTCTGGGGGGGCCGATCCATGTGTGAAATGATGTCTCATGCTCCCTGAACCACTCTCTCACAGTCTGAGCCCGATGGATCCTGGCATTGTCCTCTTGGAACATGCCCGCTCCATCAGGGAGAAGAGATCCACTGATGGAATAACCTGTCCTTCAGGATATTCAGGGAGTCAGCTGACCTCATTCTTTGGGGACGTTGCTGAACCTAGACCAGACCAGCTGCAGCAGCCCCAGATCATAGCCCTGCCCCCCCAGGCTGGGGACCTCTCTTTTGGCCGGGCAGTGTATGTTAAATATAGTGAGACTTTAAGACACTGCAATATTGGATGTTGTATTCATGGTTCCAGGTCATCGGCCACAGCAACTTCAGCTCCATCAGAGCCACCACCTGCGTCTACAAAGGTAAGCCTCTCACACACACACCTACACACCAGGGTTTCCGCTAGGATTTTTTCTTGCCGGTCAATTGTCCGGAAATAATTTATTTCACCGGACACTTTCGAAACCTACCGGTCACGTTTCAATAACAGATGTTACAAAAGCAACTATAATGTTAACACGTTTTAGTCCTTGCCCCCGGCGGTCGGTGCATGCCGCTGAACCACGGCGCTCTGGAGAGAGGGATCAGGTTTGAGAGGTTCTGTAAATCAATCTGCCTTCATAGGACAAAAGCAACACCATCATCGACCCGCCGCAGTCCCCCGCTGCTGTGGTTGTGAGCGGCGTTGGGGAGAAAATCAGCAAAGTAATCGGGGATGTCATGACGCAGCGCCAGTACTGTAGCTGTCAAAACACTAATGCCTGGGAGAGCCTGCGTTACCTCAGTATGAGCATTATCACCGGACATGTTGACCGCCAGCTTCTGAATTTACCCGTTAGTACACATTTTACCAGCTGGAAACCGTATTTACCGGCTAACGGAAACCCAGACACACACCTGTCCCAGTGACATCATCCCACAACACAGTTTGATGTGTGTGTGTGTGTGTGTGTGTGTGTGTGTGTGTGTGTGTGTGTGTGTGTGTGTGTGTGTGTGTGTGTGTGTGTGTGTGTGTGTGTGTGTGTGTGTGTGTGTGTGTGTGTGTGTGTGTGTGTGTGTGTGTGTGTGTGTGTGTGTGTGTGTGTGTGTGTGTGTGTGTGCGCAGGGAAGTGGGCCTACGAGGTCCTGATCTCCTCTCAGGGTCTGATGCAGATTGGCTGGTGCACTCTCAACTGTCGCTTCAACCAGGAGGTACACATACACACACACACACACACACACACACACACACACACACACACACACACACACACACACACACACACACACTCAGATGTCGTAGGTTCCACCAGCTGGTACCCAGTTGCTCAACACTTTGTTTTTCTGGGATTTAAATCCTGGGAACCTGAAGGTGGCGCTAGAGAGGAAGTGACCTCATCCCCAGGGGAACGTCTCCTCAGAGACAGAAAGGACGCTGTAACTGTTTTTACATTTTATTTGAGCAATTCCACTGAATTCTGATATTGCACAGTTTCTGCTCGTCTCTGAGAGCAGCTCCAACACGTTTCTGTGGAGGACAGTTCTGATTCTAGGACAGCGGGAGATTTAAAGAGCCAGCAGCAGAGGATCTGGCAGGCAGGGGACACACACCTTCAGGAGGTTAAGAAAAAACAGAACATTACTGTGTGTGTGTGTGTGTGTGTGTGTGTGTGTGTGTGTGTGTGTGTGTGTGTGTGTGTGTGTGTGTGTGTGTGTGTGTGTGTGTGTGTGTGTGTGTGTGTGTGTGTGTGTGTGTGTGTGTGTGTGTGTGTGTGTGTGTGTGTGTGTGTGTGTAGGAGGGAGTAGGTGACACCCCGGACTCGTATGCGTACGACGGGAACAGAGTGAGGAAGTGGAACGTGACGACCACAAACTACGGGAAGGTGAAGTTACATCAGAGAGGGAGCTGGTGTTTAGAGCTCAGAGAAGAAGGGTTTTAATTACTCTGTCTGTCTGTCTGTCTGTCTGTCTGTCTGTCTGTCTGTCTGTCTCTCTTGCTCTGTCGCTCCCTCTGTCTGTCTGTCTCTCTCTCTCTGTCGCTCCCTCTGTCTCTCTCTCGCTGTCTCGCTCCCTCTGTCTGTCTCTGTCTGTCTCTCGGTCTCTCTGTCTCTATCTGTCTCTCTCTCTGTCTCTGTCTGTCTCTCGGTCTCTCTGTCTCTATCTGTCTCTCCCTCTGTCTCTGTCTCTCTCTCTCTGTCGCTCCCTCTGTCTGTCTGTCTGTCTGTCTGTCTGTCTCTCTCTCTCTCTCTCTCTGTCGCTCCCTCTGTCTCTCTCTCGCTGTCTTGCTCCCTCTGTCTGTCTCTGTGTCTCTCTATCTGTCTCGCTCTCTGTCTCTATCTGTCTCTCTATCTGTCTCTCTCTCGGTCTCTGTCTCCCTCTGTCTCTCTATCTGTCTCGCTCTCTGTCTCTATCTGTCTCTCTATCTGTCTCTCTCTCGGTCTCTCTGTCTCTATCTGTCTCTCTATCTGTCTCTCCCTCTGTCTCTCTATCTGTGTCTCCCTCTGTCTCTCCCTCGGTCTCTCTGTCTCTCTGTGTGTCTTCAGTCGTGGGCTGCGGGAGACATCGTCAGCTGTCTGATCGACCTCGACGAGGGAACCATCACCTTCTGCCTGTGAGCGAAACACTAAACACTACACACACATTTAACATATGCAATACCGACAACATTTGAGACTTCAATTAGGAGTGTGTGTGTGTGTGTGTGTGTGTGTGTGTGTGTGTGTGTGTGTGTGTGTGTGTGTGTGTGTGTGTGTGTGTGTGTGTGTGTGTGTGTCAGGAACGGCCAGTCTCTGGGAACAGCGTTTACCAACATAAAGACGGGTCCCGGCGTGGCGTACTTCCCGGCCATCAGCCTCTCCTTCAAAGAGTCGGTGGCCTTTAACTTCGGCAGCAGACCGCTCCGATATCCTTCTTCTGATACAGTATTTGTTAGTCTTATCAGAATAAAAGAACATTTGAAGCTATTGTTTGTTTGCTAAATTACAGTCAATTGTAACTGGTACAAGTGGCCAGTTTAGGTTTTCAAAATAAAGGTTCAGTGTTTCAGTAGGTGGCGGTTTCTGCACTTCTGTTTTGGAAACTGCCACCTACTTCCTTTTCAGACTTCACTTTTATTTTGAAAAGCTATGCTGGCACCAGTTACAATTTACTTTTATTTTGAAAACAAACACTAGCTTACTTGCTCGCTGCACTTTTATTTTGAAAAGAAAATAACAGCTTCAACTTTTATTTTGAAAATGCTACATGCCATCTCGGAGCTGTTTAAACTGGACTTTTATTCTGAAAACAGAAATCATTATCCTGTGTCTGTGTACCCTGCACAACTATTTTGAAGGTAGACCCTGTGAACTCTGGTTCCTGTTGGGTGTGTTTCTCTTTAACCGGAGTGTGATCACGTATCCTGTGGAGGGTTACCTGCCCCTGCAGAACCCCCCCACCTCAGACCTGCTGAAGGCTCACAAGCTGCTGGGATTCATCAAGAACGTCCTCTCCACCGCCATCGACACACAGGTAGGAGCCCCCACCTGAGGGACTGCCTCATGTCCCATCATAGGAGCAAAGGAACACAAGGACTATGGATTTAATACTACATATCATATCTTACAGCTGGTTGGGTTTTGGTGTTTTAGTGTAAAAGTCAAAACATATTGTCACCCCAAAAACTACAATTCCCATGATGCAACTCTTCACATTAATAATATTTTACTTTGTTTCAAATAATATTCTGTCCATCATTTCCCGTTTCTGAGTCTTCCTTCATGTTACTGTGTGTGTGTGTGTGTGTGTGTGTGTGTGTGTGTGTGTGTGTGTGTGTGTGTGTGTGTGTGTGTGTGTGTGTGTGTGTGTGTGTGTGTGTGTGTGTGTGTGTGTGTGTGTGTGTGTGTGTGTGTGTGTGTGTGTGTGTGTGAAGGAGGAGCGTCTGGTGGAGAAGGACTTTGCAAGTTGGAGGCTACACGGAGAGCCGACCATCCTCATCACTCTGGCTCACATCTTCAACCACTTCGCTCCACTCATGGTGAGCAGCTCCATCTTTCTGTTGGTCAGAGACGTGTGTGTGAAGAGTGTGTGAAGAGTGTTTGTGAAGAGTGTGTGAAGAGTGTGTGAATAGTGTTTGTGATGAGGAACAAAGTTCATGTGCTCAGACATCGGAGAAAAACAAAATCTAACTCTGATTTTAATTCATTAAAAGTGTTAAAATAACCAAAAAAGAAACCCAGCATCTTAAATACTCTGTAATAATAATAATAATAATAATAATAATAATGTACACAATATGTCTTATTTATAACTTTCACAATGTTATGGATGTTGTGCAGAAAGTGTGAAAGCATCACGGCGTCTTTGGCTCCCTCCGGTGGTTAGAACATGAACAGCGCTCAGCCTGACTGCTGGTATTTCTTACAGTGTAAGGTGTGTTCTTACAGTGTAATGTGTATCTTACAGTGTAAGGTGTACCTGGTGGAGGACGTGCTGATGAACTTCCTGTTGGGGATCCTGGAGGGCGGGGGCTCTGTGGATGAACACCCCCTCATCCAGCAGCTCCTTGATCTGTTCTGGCTGCTGATGGAGGTAAAAAACCTTAAAGGTCTTTATTTCCATCATATTTGACAGTTCTATTTTAACGTTTTTGATACTGTTTCCCCTGTCTGTCTCCCCCCTGTCTGTCTCTCCCCTATCGGTCTGTCTGTCTGTCTGTGTCCCCCCTGTCTGTCCCCCCTGCAGGACTATGAGGTGAGTGAGTGTCTGAAGCAGCTGATGATGTCTCTGCTCAGAGCTTACCGCTTCTCCCCCATCATCCCCGACCTCGGCTTCCAGGTAACTAACACACACACACACACACACACACACACACACACACACACACACACACACACACACACACACACACACACACACACACACACACACCTGAAGATATAACTCACACTCTTCTGACTTTTTCTCTGAATTTTTACTTTAAAAATGATCTTTTAATCTCCGTGTACAAAAATACAGAGTATACAGTTTGATGAATATATTCAAATGTGAGTGTGTGTTGTGTTTCAGATCCACTACCTGCGTCTCACCACGGCTGTCCTGAACCACGAGAAGTCCAGGAAGTACCTGCTCAACAACGTCCTATATCCTCCGTATACTGCAGTTATATTATACTGCGGTTTCAGAGCAATACCATAGTAGTATTGTATGTGATGTGTACTGCAGTAGTACTCAGAGCGGTGTGTACTGCAGTAGTACTTCAGAGCTGTGTGTACTGCAGTAGTACTCAGAGTGGTGTGTACTGCAGTAGTACTTCAGAGCTGTGTGTACTGCAGTAGTACTCAGAGCTGTGTGTACTGCAGTAGTACTCAGAGCGGTGTGTACTGCAGTAGTACTCAGAGCTGTGTGTACTGCAGTAGTACTCAGAGCGGTGTGTACTGCAGTAGTACTTCAGAGCGGTGTGTACTGCAGTAGTACTTCAGAGCTGTGTGTACTGCAGTAGTACTTCAGAGCTGTGTGTACTGCAGTAGTACTTCAGAGCTGTGTGTACTGCAGTAGTACTTCAGAGCTGTGTGTACTGCAGTAGTACTTCAGAGCGGTGTGTACTGCAGTAGTACTTCAGAGCTGTGTGTACTGCAGTAATACTTCAGAGCTGTGTGTACTGCAGTAGTACTCAGAGCTGTGTGTACTGCAGTAATACTTCAGAGCGGTGTGTACTGCAGTAGTACTTCAGAGCGGTGTGTACTGCAGTAGTACTTCAGAGCTGTGTGTACTGCAGTAGTACTTCAGAGCTGTGTGTACTGCAGTAGTACTTCAGAGCGGTGTGTACTGCAGTAGTACTTCAGAGCTGTGTGTACTGCAGTAGTACTTCAGAGCTGTGTGTACTGCAGTAGTACTTCAGAGCTGTGTGTACTGCAGTAGTACTTCAGAGCGGTGTGTACTGCAGTAGTACTTCAGAGCTGTGTGTACTGCAGTAGTACTTCAGAGCTGTGTGTACTGCAGTAGTACTTCAGAGCGGTGTGTACTGCAGTAGTACTTCAGAGCGGTGTTGTCCCTAACAGAAGGTCACGTTCGACGTGCTTCGCTCCGTGGTCTTCTTCTACATCAAGACTCCTCTGAGGGTTAAGGAGGCCGGGCTGGAGGAGCTGATCCCAACCACCTGGTGGCCCACACACTTCGACAAGGAGGTAACACACGCAGGCACACGTTGAAATCAAACCAGAAACAGGTTTATTGCCGGTGAGGTGAATCTCTGTGCCGTGAGAGGAGTGAATATTTTGAAGATGTTTTTGTAATTTCTTTATTCATTGTTATTCATGAATCCCCTCTCAGGGTAAAGATGAGCGCGAGCCGAGCGATGAAAGTGCCGACGAGCGTTTGAGGCGACGAGCGTACGAGAGAGGCTGCCAGAGACTGAAGAAGAGGATCGAAGGTGACTTTATTACTATATTTAATTTAAGATCATGCATTCTTTCAGTTTAATTATCAGGATATAAATTCTAAAACATATTAAATATCAAATATGAACTCTGATGTTTGCACACCACCTGGATTTAAAACACATCAGTATTTAGATCTAATGTAAACTCAATTATAAACATGTGTTTCTCTCAAAATGAACAATACATTGGAGTTATTTTGTTTGAATGTTTGAATCAGAAAGACCATAATTGTTGTGAAGAATAAGAGTATGTCTTTATTCCTCTCAGTGGTGGAGGAGTTGCAGGTTCAGATCCTGAAGCTGCTGCTCAACAACAAAGACAAAACCACAGTACGTTCACTCAAGATGATATTCTAATATTCATGTTAACCATTATATATGATCTAATACTGTGTGTGTGTGTGTGTGTGTGTGTGTGTGTGTGTGTGTGTGTGTGTGTGTGTGTGTGTGTGTGTGTGTGTGTGTGTGTGTGTGTGTGTGTGTGTGTGTGTGTGTGTGTGTGTGTGTGTGTGTGTGTGTGTGTGTTTCAGGGGGAAGCCTCCCGTTACATCTTCCTCAACAAGTTCAGGAAGTTCCTGCAGGAGAACGCCAGCAACAGAGGGGTGAGTCCTGCTGTCTGACTGTTATCAAACACTACACACACACACTCTCTCTCTGACAGTATTAGTGTGTGTGTGTGTGTGTGTGTCCGTCCTGCAGCACCCCACGGCTCTGTGTCCTCCGGAGTACATGGTGTGTTTCCTGCACCGCCTCATCACCGCCGTCAGGATGAGCTGGGACGAAGGCCGGCGCCAGAGCTGCACCAGCAGCGAGGGTACAGTCGTTGTTGTTGTTGTTGTTGTTGTTGTTGTTATTGTAGTATTGTTGTTGTTGTTATAGTGTTGTTGTTATTATTGTTGTTATTATTATTGTTGTTGTTATAG
>NC_086368.1:30894715-30899715 GCF_036324505.1 Eleginops maclovinus
TCGAACAGAAAGTAGAATATTAAAGTCAATATGAAATAATAAAGCAAACACTGAAAATACATTCATGAATCCCTTTGAATTCCAAGTTTAAACATAATGTACAAATTAGCTTTGTTTTATATTTACTGATTGATGTGTCCTGTCTCGCTGTCCTTCATCCCATTTCCTTTGTCTTGTTTCCTTCTTCCTGTTTCCCTCTTCCTGTTTCCTGTCTCGCTGTCCTTCATCCCATTTCCTTTGTCTTGTTTCCTTCTTCCTGTTTCCTACCCCCTGTTACCCGCCTCCTGTTTCCCGCCTCCTGTTTCCTACCCCCTGTTACCCGCCTCCTGTTTCCCGCCTCCTGTTTCCTACCCCCTGTTTCCCGCCTCCTGTTTCCCGCCTCCTGTTTCCTACCCCCTGTTACCCGCCTCCTGTTTCCTACCCCCTGTTACCCGCCTCCTGTTTCCCGCCTCCTGTTTCCTGCAGAGAGCGGACATCCTGGACGAGCTTCAGAAGAGTCAGAAGGTTTTCTCGGAGAAGTTGAACCACCTGAGCCGGAGACTGGCCTGGATCAACGCCACCATCTACTCCAAGGTCTGTCATCGGTTCTTATTAACATCTAAAAACAAGTCAATTTAACCTGGGTTTAAAAAGTGTCAAAATGTGGCAAAAACCTGGAACATTTTCTTAGTTTGAACAGATTTACCAAGAAAAGTCCATTCTTTTCTTTGGGTTATTACACGTTTACCCCTGAACCCCTTCTTTCAGAAATGTTCATTAAAATGTTGTTTCTGTTTTTTATTCTCTAATTTTCATCCATATATTTTTATTTTGTTTTAAATTCTCAATGTTGTACAGGAAGTTAGATAAGTCATATATTTCTGTGTGTGTGTGTGTGTGTGTGTGTGTGTGTGTGTGTGTGTGTGTGTGTGTGTGTGTGTGTGTGTGTGTGTGTGTGTGTGTGTGTGTGTGTGTGTGTGTGTGTGTGTGTGTGTGTGTGTGTGTGTGTGCAGGAGAAGATGCTGGACGTGTACTGGCTGTTGTGTGTGTGTATCCATACCATCGAACACGCCGATAACACGGGTTCGCTGTTCGCCTTCGCCCCGGAGTTCTACCTGAACGTGGCGATGAACGCCTACAGCGCCCTGAAGAACTACTTCAGCCCCGCCAACTGCATGGACGAGCTGCCCGGTGGGAACACGCCACTAACACACACACACACACACACACACACACACACACACACACACACACACACACACACACACACACACACACAATGTGAAATATAAAGTGTGTGTGTGTGTGTGTGTGTGTGCATGTCTTCCTCTCTTCAGGTTACGAGGAAACGCTGACTCAGCTCGCTGCGATCCTCGCCAAACACTTTGCAGATCCACGTATAGTTGGGACAGGTAACACACACACACACAGACACACACACACAGACACACACACACACACACACACACACACACACACACACACACACACACAGACACACACACACACACAGACACACACACACACACACACACTGGCTGATATTTACGTACAGATTTGTAATTTATTTCAAATGAAATCTACCTGAGCACTTTTTCTCAGATTCCTGTGTATTATTGCGGGGCTGATGTCATTCAGATTCATTCAGATTATTATAATAGTATTAATATTTATTACCGTCTCCTGTATCTGCTGATCCGTACAATGATACATGAATCACCTCGTGTTGAATCGACTGCAGTTCCTGGAGACGACTGATTATTACTTTCTGCAGAACCGAGATAAGAGATGGAATACTGAGATACATCTTTAGTCTCACAGCAGGGAGTCCGCCCCACCAGCTCTCTGAGACGGCTCTGTGTTTTTAATATATAAGTAAATGGCATCAGTGGGGACATAAAGCAGGAGATGCGACTGCTGGAAGACAGAATAAAGGATAAGGAACATATGAAGAGGATTCGGAAGTTCTGTTCATTTATAACTATTTTATTTATCACACTCCTTTGCCATCGTCTCGTCGTACGTATCTTTAGAAACCAAACCTTTTTAAAACGTACTTCTCACCAGCTTTTCATTTAAAAAAATAGTATTTCTATGTTTGCTTCTTTTTGAACGGCACCTTATGTTACTAATGTTCACGATGGTTGTGAATTATTTTATTTCAGCTTATTTTTTGTTTGATTTCATGAAAACCTTTTTAACTGAAACGTTATTTCTTTGTGTTTGAGTTCCTGATGATGTTATCTCTATATTTAGTCTCTATTTAATATGGAAGCCTCCTCTTTTACCCGTTATCACTTGTTATCATGGTTGTGATCTTTTATTTTACTTTATGTAAAACATAAATACAATCATCTCACATTATTTTTAGAATGGAGGAAGTATTCGATCTCAGGATCTCGTTTGTGTTTTAATATATATTTATATTTGCTGTCAGATATCAAGGACTCTCTGATGCAGGCGCTGGCCAGCTACGTTTGTTACCCACAATCCCTCAGGGCGGTGGAGCGGATCCCCGAGGAACAGTGAGCGATTTATCTTTCAGTGTTTTAATTAAGGTGGATCTCTCCTGTTGTAAAGCAGCTGCAGCTCCTTGGACCGTTTATTCTTTCCCAGTAAAACAGATGTTCAGGAACAGTAAGATCGTCTCTAAATAAATTCATCTTTAGAGCTTTTTGTTCTTATTAAACTCAGTCTCACATTTATCATTCCTTTCATTGGTGTTTGATAATGAGTTCCGTTATGTTTCATTAGCTGCTGTGTAAAGATGTATTGATATGCACGTACATAATTCCACATATTTAAAGGGTAACATAAACCGCAGTGAAGAATATATTCATCATTTTAATATTTATATATTTTATTTCATATAGTGAATCATTTTTTAATTAAAATGTATTGAATGAAATAATGCTGAGTGTTGTTCTGCAGGCGCGTGGCGATGATGAGGAACCTGCTGGCCCCGTATGAGCAGCGGCCCTGGGCTCAGACCAACTGGATCCTGGTCCGCCTCTGGAGGGTAAGAAGCTCCAAAACTCCATTTCCCATTATCCCCAGCTCCAGTTTACAAATGATATTCAAAGCAGGAGGAGGCAGAAACCCTGATCCTGAGCTTTGTGTTACTATAGATGTACTATCTGTGGCCTTTAAACAAACCTGGTCTAGAACTCCCTGTGAGGGTGCTGTTACTCTGTCAGGGTTTGATTTTGAAAAAAGAAGCCTTCACCCTTTACTACATTAAAGGGAATTTTACAATAATGCTTGTGTAAATAACAACCCGGCAACAACAACAACAACAACAACAACAGTAATCGTTACGTCTGTGTGTTTCAGGGCTGTGGTTTCGGCTACAGATACACTCGTCTTCCTCACCTGCTGAAGACCAAACCAGAGGACGCCAACCTGCCCAGCCTTCAGAGTACGTCGTGTGTGTGTGTGTGTGTGTGTGTGTGTGTGTGTGTGTGTGTGTGTGTGTGTGTGTGTGTGTGTGTGTGTGTGTGTGTGTGTGTGTGTGTGTGTCCGCTGCAGGTCCTCCTGTTTACCTTCATGAATCATCATAAATAAATTGAGGCCGTGGCTACAGCGGGTTTATTTTTACTGCATCTCTGTTTGATTTACAGCTTTAATTATCTGTGTGTGTGTGTGTGTGTGTGTGTGTGTGTGTATATGAGAGAGTAGAGTAAAATCGCGGCATCAATAAACCAACATGCTGAATTATTTTCTGGAGGAAAGGGTTCGGTCAGACTCAGCAGCATCTATCAGAAGCTGGAAGAGTATTGAATCTCAGCCTCTCAAATAACTGGTCTTTTTATTATGGGACATTAAGGAGGTGTTCATATTTGGAGATTATCCTGAACTAAACGTTTGTTTGACTCATAATCCAAATCACACGGAGGAATCCCATTGGTCCAGAAGATGCTGCCTTCAGGGACCAGCAGGAAACACGCCTGCAGCTCTGTGATAAGTCCTGTAACGTGAGGGCGTGTCGTTGTCCTCTGCTTCCTCTTTATTTCCCCTCTCTGATTTTCTGCATGATCCTTGATTTGCTTCTCATCTGCCTCTCAGGAGATCTGTCCGTTGCTAGTTTCCAAAGTAAGTTCAGTTTCCATCTCCCTTCTGCTCCTCCTCTTCCTCCTCAGTCTCCTTTCAATACAGACTCCCCCAAGACCCTCAATCACTCGCTAGAGTCAAAGTAGAAGTACTCAGGTCTTGTACTTGAGTAAAGTAGAAGTACTCAGGTCTTGTACTTGAGTAAAGTAGAAGTACTCAGATCTTGTACTTGAGTAAAGTAGAAGTACTCAGATCTTGTACTTGAGTAAAGTAGAAGTACTCAGATCTTGTACTTGAGTAAAGTAGAAGTACTCAGATCTTGTACTTGAGTAAAGTAGAAGTACTCAGGTCTTGTACTTGAGTAAAGTAGAAGTACTCAGATCTTGTACTTGAGTAAAGTAGAAGTACTCAGGTCTTGTACTTGAGTAAAGTAGAAGTACTCAGGTCTTGTACTTGAGTAAAGTAGAAGTACTCAGATCTTGTACTTGAGTAAAGTAGAAGTACTCAGGTCTTGTACTTGAGTAAAGTAGAAGTACTCAGATCTTGTACTTGAGTAAAGTAGAAGTACTCAGGTCTTGTACTTGAGTGAAAGTACCAGAGAGTAGGAATACTCTGTTACAGTAAAAGTGAGGCATTCAAAATATTATTCAAGTAAAGTACAAGTACCTTAATATTGTACTTAAGTACACAACCTTAGTAAATGTACTCAGGTTCTTCACACCTCTGTATTTAATGAACACTCAGCTCCTCCTCCTCCTCCTCCTCCTCCTCCTCCTCCTCCTCCTCCTCCTCCTCCTCCTCCTCTGTTCCGTTAGTCCTTGTTTCTCCTCTTTATTCCCCCCTGTCAGATTGTGTTATGGATAAAGATGGAGGGTATTCTAACCCCTGAATGATTCTCTCTCTCCTCTGTGTTTTACTCCCCTGACACTGTGTTCCCTCCAAACAGGAAGACATGTCTTGCAAAGAAAAAA
>NC_086368.1:30907215-30929715 GCF_036324505.1 Eleginops maclovinus
CTGTCCAGGAACAGACCCGTAACCCTGTAACTGTAACTGTTCAGAGTTTGTACCGGGGGAATGCTGGAGATTACACGTTCAAACATTTCCCCAAAATCTCTAATTCCCCACTTTAAAAATGATCAGTATTATTCATTCAGCAAGGAGTCCGAATAATGAGGACAATGGTGGGACATTTTAAAAGTTGCCATTTAGAAAAAAAAGCAGAAGTGAGGGCGACACGGAGAAGGGGGAGGATAAGGAGGGAGAAGAGCGACACTTTAAGTAAAATAAATTCAACTTTTTTCCTGAACGTTTCTCCATGTGTGGGATGGTGAGGATCACTGCAGCGTGTTCAGCAGCAGGAAGAAAGAAAAGCGTTAACTATTTAAATCTTTCGAATCCAAAGTTAACAACAGGACGTTTCAGCAGAAGCTCTGAGCGGCGCCAGGGTTCCTGTCCTCTCAGCTGCCGGGTGCTCATGCAGAACTCTACAGAGGGTTCTGCTTGGGCTGCTGGAACACACAGTTATTCACACTCTAAGACCTCAGGGTTTTAAATGTCAGAAAATACTCAAACCTCACACCTCGATACCTCTAAATCCAAAGCTGTCTTTAAGTAGTTGATGATAAAGACCTCACGTTGTACATCGTCAATGACCCTCACTTACTGTACCATACGGCCCCCTCACACACACTTACTGTATGTGTGTGAGGGCTGACGGTACTGATGAAAGCATTAGGGTTCTGCAATGGAGAACATGGAGACAGGCAGAACGACTCTTCTTTAACCTTTCTTCATTACCGCGGCCATTATGGACTCCACACATTATGGGATTGACCGGTGGGGGGGGGGGGGGGAGCATCAGCTGTGTGTTGATGGACGTCCTGAAGTCCTCACCGCTGAAAGCCTTTTGTATCTGCATGCTGAGTCATCGACGGAAATGCAGTTTATCAGCGGGGCGTACGAGCGCTTCCACAGCAGGGAGCCACTCGAAGCAACCTTGGTTGGGGTCTCCTTGATGGGAGATGTGGATAGTACCTGGAACTTTTTTAAGTACTTTCTCAGATTTTGGTTGACTTGGTCTCGTTGTGTAAGATGCTTTTATAACCTCAAACCTGTACGGCACCATCACGTTACACCAGTGAGGGATCAGAGAGAGAGAGGAGGTCACTAAATGAAAAAGAGCAGCATGTTCTTTGGGTGCGAAATGATCGCATTTCTTCCACAAAGTAAAACAGTACCTTCACTTCTTCTGCTGATTCCTCTGACATCAAGCTCTCTCTCACTACTTCTCTTGTTGTCCTTGACTGGATTGTGGTGGAAATACCTCAGAAAATCAAGTCAAGGGATTCAATACATTGTGTTGTATACGGTTAACATGGAGCTGTTGAAACACCTGCGTCCTGCAGACTGCCACCCAGTGTAAAAACAGCTCCATGTGGAAATACAGAGCCACACTTCTCCCTCTCCTGTGACCCTTGATTAAGCACTACACGACTAAAGGCAGGTTTCTATTACGGTAAAATGAATCTGATATTTCAATTTCCGATAAATGGCAATTAAAGCATCGTTACTAAGAGAAAATCTAACAACCCGTCCGCACTGAGGGGGTCCATCCTCAGGGGAGGACGGCTATAGATTTACACCAGTTCTAGCTCAATACAGTCAGCTCTTTAACTCCAGTACTAGAAAGTTAACAAAGTCAAATCTGATCTGAACACTTTTCAGCAAAGACTTCCTGAGAAGGCTGGAAGTGTTGGACCCAAAATAAGTGGTGCTATTTTAAGATGTTTGATTGGACCTTTCAGAATCTGAATCCCTTTATGAGTCCTGCAGCGGGGACATGTTGTGAGACAGCAGATAAAAGACGTGCAATAAAAAGTGTTAAATATAGAGCAAAAGCTCACATTAGTGATACAAATAGTACTCAGTAAAAAGGAGTAGCAGCACTTAAATAGCTACGTATGAAGCTTTGAGATACTTTAACGGTGGTTATGGTATGGCACAGTAGGATTGCGCCTGGATCTGAACACAGACTTTATTTATCGGCGGCTCTTAGGGACAGCATGATGGATGTTGGAGAGACCCTGCTCTGTTTCAGGTCAGAGGGCAATAGGTTTCCATGTGTTCCCTTTAAACCTGCTTAATGTGCACAAAAGATAAATGCTCCCGTGCAGCTGAAGCACTTTCTGCTCACACCCAAGCACTCCCTCTCATCCAGCCGTGCACAGATGCCTCTTCCTCTCTGTGTGTCCTGTTGTCTGCTCTGCTGCAGGTCACACTGATCCTAGAACCGACACAGAAGTGTTTCAGTGTTCTGCTTCCCTTCTTTCTCCATCCTGTATGTTGGATCCAAAGGAAACGCATCTCTCCTGTTGGTGGAGTTCTTCCTCCATCGTGGCACCACGTTGTATTTCTGTCCTCCCCTCCTTCCTGCTGCAGTGTAATGCGACTCCTCAGCTGCATTGATCCAGGTCCTCCTGCGTCTCCTCATTATTGACTTTATGTCCTCCGGCCGGGGGGGGTGGAGGAGAGTTTGTGAAGGGCCGTTCTGCCCCGTAGAGTGGTGTTGATAGTATACAGATTGATTACAGCGACCTTATTCTTCTCTCTGTGGTCTCCCTCTCCCTTTTTCAGAACATCTCTAAACCCCTTTTTTATTCAAATCAATCTAAAATGTTCACTGTCCCTGAAGATCTAAAAATCTGAGTTTCGGCCCGGCCGTGGCGCAACTGGCTGGGGCACCTGCACCGTATGCCGGCGACCCGGGTTCGATTCCCGAACCGTGGTCCTTTCCGGATCCCACCCCGACTCTCTCTCCCACTTTCCTGTCCCTCTCCACTGTCCTCTCCGATCAAAGGCAAAAAGCCCCCAAAAAATATTTAAAAATCAGACTTTTTTCCCACAAATCTGATTTCCAGATTGATTCTAAAAATCTGACTTTACTGACATTTTTAGCTAGTTCTCAAAATGTGGATTATTTCTGAATATCTCAGACTTTTCCTCAATCACAAAATGTGTACTTTCCCTAAAAAGCTCAGAAATCTGACATTTGGGGGGAAATTTGACATTTCAGATTTTTTTTTGCTAAATCTCAGAAATCTGTCTTTTTTCTGAGGATTAAAAAATGTTAATTTCTGCAGAAAAATCTCAAATTTACGACTTTTTCAGAAATATTAAAAAATCCCAACTTTTTCCAAACTTTTGAAAAATCCTGAATTTTCAAAAAATGTCTAATTTCTGATTTCATTCTGGATGTTCAGAATTCTGAAAATCTAAACTTTCTGACTTTTTCTCCAACAATTTTGGAAGTTCTGACGTTTTCTGAGATTTCCAGAAAGAAGTAGAAAAGGCGTTTCATGATGCAAAGAAATCTGCGTAGAGTAGAGACCTGATTAGAGGTCCAGCTCGTCTGAAGAGCCCCCTCTCTGTGTTCATGAACACAGCTCTTTAGAGTCTGAGTGTCTCTTCCATCACCGTTTCTCCTCCATGTTTTCCCGATTCGTCGACTGTGAATGATTTTAATGCGTTGAGACGAACTCTTGGAGAAAGCATGCTCTCAGAACTCCTGACTCAGAGGGACTGATGCTGATCCCACAGCTCAGTGATCAGTCATGGAAACCGTCGGTAGATGAAGCAGGCGACGTGTTTGAGTAACTTTTACCCTTCCTGCGCCGGGAACACAGCACCAGGCTGAAGCCGTTCATCACACGTCTCTGCGCGACATGACTCAGCCTCAGTGCACGGCCAGAATAACACACATTAGTTTCCCTGACACACAGAGAGACTGCAGGGACACACAGAATACCAAAGTGTGTGTTAACCCTTTAATGAAGCACATGTACACTGATTGGTGTGTGTGTGTGTGTGTGTGTGTGTGTGTGTGTGTGTGTGTGTGTGTGTGTGTGTGTGTGTGTGTGTGTGTGTGTGTGTGTGTGTGTGTGTGTGTGTTTGTGTTTGTGTTTGTGTTTGTGTGTGTGTGAGTGAGAGAGAGCGCTGATTAATTGAATGGCCTCCAGCTGTGTGGACTAATTTCATGACTTAATGCTGTGCACACACACACACACACACACACACACACACACACACACACACACACACACACACACACACACTCTCTCACGGCTCTGAGCTCTCCTGGGTGTTGAAGTGTTAGCATTAATAGAGCAGCAGGAGCTCCAGCAGACCAACAGGACCAGGGAAACACACAGCCCTTCTTGTTGTCGTCCCGTTGGCGTGTTTTAACACCGAACCCTCCGTCGCGTTCGAGTCACGCCTTCATCATAAATACTGAGGCCCTGTGATTGCCTCCACCTGAACATCAAACTGATGGCTCACATTAGATGCCTGCATGGCGTGCATCTAAATAACCTTCATTTGAATTAAATAAAACCCAGTGCCTCTCTTCCAGGCCTCCAGTCTGCAGTGGAAACCTGAATCAAAGCCTGCTCTCAGAGTAACGCCTGTAACTCAGAGCTGCTGTTCCTGTCCGTATATACAGTATTAGTGAGTGTTGGAGGTTTACATGCCCCCCCCCCCCCCCGGCACTGTGCAGAGAATCAATGGTGCTAATTATTGTCCATTAGCTGAGAGAAATCAGCAGCCTGCACAGATTAGATTGAGAGCGGGGCTAATTAGCTTAGCATGTGTGGCTCTGGGGAGGGTTGTTCCCCAGGAATTAGATGCGTCCCGCGGTTGTGAAGGAGAGTTATTAATCCAGTTTAAATCTGCACACACCAGCCTGTGTCTCTGCACCCTGCCGGCCAGTTCAACACACAGTGCCTCCGTAAAGACGTCTTTCTACCAGAGGAACGCTGCTCCAGAATCTCACATTTACTCTCCTCTCTGACAGCCAATCACAGGTGCTCCTCTCTGACAGCCAATCACAGGTGCTCCTCTCTGACAGCCAATCACAGGTGCTCCTCTCACTCAGTCTGCAGTTATGTAGGAATGTAGATTTTAAACCTGATACTCTGCTTTTATAACTGTGTGTGTGTGTGTGTGTGTGTGTGTGTGTGTGTGTGTGTGTGTGTCCTTTTGTCCTGCGTCTGTCACTCAATCCCTCTCCCACATTGACTTCCCATCATGCTCTCTGTCTCCGTGTGTTTAAATCGATGCTTGTCTACCCAGAATGCACTGCGGCTTGTCTCGGGGATCAGACGTCCTCTCCGACTGAAAAGTAAAAAATCAAAAGGATTATTCTGTGTTTTTATGGTTTAAAGAATATTGCGTCCTTATTTACAATGTGTTTATCGTCACGTGTCGTCGAAACAACGAAACACTTCAATTACATGTTCATATTTATTTGTGTAATTGTATTTTCTCTGAGTAAGTGAGGGTGTGAGTCCTCCACGTTCAACATGTAGGAGAACAAATATTAGATTAGGTTCAAGTACAGGTACAAGCCAATGAAATGCTGTCTCTGCATTTCACCCATCCTAGTGTTGTTGTTTAGGAGCAGTGGGCTGCCATATGTACGGTGCCCAGGGAGCAGTGTAGGGCAGGGTGCCTTGCTTTGGTCCAGCCTCTGTTTCTTCAATTTGATTTATTAACTTTTGTAGCATAACATATACAAAAGTTAATAAATCAAATTGAAGAAACAGCTGAAGTGATGGAACAGCAGAACATCAGAAGTCTTCACTAGGAGGGGAAGTTCCTCCGATGGAAACCGTCTGCGTCGTGTGTACTGAATCAGCTGCAGTGTTAGAGGCATCGTGCAGAGGGGGGGTCTCGGTCTGTAGGGACTTTGAACCGGAGAGGTGCCAGTTCGACCCACTGCTCTCAGTATGAGGATGGGTTAACGCAGAGGTCCTGAGGTCCTAACTTTATTCAAACCAACGTTCAGCTGTTGTTTGATAAAGAACGATCCGAGAGACAGGACGCTTTCGTTAGTCTTTATTATTGATATTTCCCTCCGTGCTGCTCCTGCGAAGTGAAGTCCTTCAAAAGGAATGATGTGTGATCGTTGTTCATGCAGCCGCTCACTCTTTGTCCCTGTTGTGAAATATTATGTCTCCAGAAACACACTTCCTTTATTATTCTGGAAAAACCTCCTCCAACAAACATGTGTTTACATTCCTCTCCACCAATCAGGACTCAACATCTGAACTGCTTGGACCTAATTAGCAAAGGTTAGCATGCTAGCAGATTTCACTTAAATGGTTAGCATCTCGTCAGAAAGTTGCATTGTGTGTGTGTGTGTGTGTGTGTGTGTGTGTGTGTGTGTGTGTGTGTGTGTGTGTGTGTGTGTGTGTGTGTGTGTGTGTGTGTGTGTGTGTGTGTGTGTGTGTGTGTGTGTGTGTGTGTGTGTGTGTGTGTGTGTGTGTGTGTGTCGGCGCTGAAGCTGATTTCCTGTCTTCTTGGTAGTCTTCTGTTACCGTGGAAACCACAGAGCAGCTGCAGCAAAGGGAGGGGGGGGTGAGTTCTGAGAAAAACAACATGATGGATGGGGGGGGCTCTCAGGGCTGAAGCTGGGAGTAAAGGTGTGAGGGATAGAACTGAAGGGGG
Source organism: Eleginops maclovinus (assembly GCF_036324505.1). Classification (NCBI taxonomy): domain Eukaryota; kingdom Metazoa; phylum Chordata; class Actinopteri; order Perciformes; family Eleginopidae; genus Eleginops; species Eleginops maclovinus. The sequence continues at coordinate 30,913,705 of NC_086368.1, forward strand.
GAGGGAGAGAGACAGAAGGAAGGTGGTGCTGTTATTATAAGAGGATAAGCAATTGGACACTAGACATAGAAAGGGGCGGGACATCTCTAAGCAGGTTGACCAATCACAACAGAGCCGGCCAGCTAACCAATCAGAGCAGACTGGGCTCTGGTTTCAAACAGAGGGTGAAAAGAGGAGCTGCTTTCTGAACATTAATATCATATGTCCACCATCCTGTCCTGAGCTGTGGTGTATTCTGGGTAATGTAGTTTTATTAGGGCAGCAGCGCTCTGATGGAGCCAGACTTCGAGCTAAACGCTATATAAGCCCCCCCCCCCCCCAATGAATGCAGCTCAGTGGGATTCATCTGTTCCCCGTGTGACTTGAATCTCATTGAGTTTAAACACACACAGGACTAAGTAAAGAGCTAATAATGAAACTCATGTTTGATTAATCCGCTCATTATTTCCTGCTTGTTTTTTATGAAATGTTTCTTCATATTTCTTATTTTGAGGACTTGTTTATTCCCCCATCAGACCGGAACAAACACCTTCAGGTTGTTTTTATTTAGTTGTTGTTTTGCTCATTTACTTAGATTTTTTGGGGTAATTAAAGGACCTTAAAATGCTGTTATACTGAATATATGAGCACTTTCTTTGCTTTAACTTCTACAGATCGATTCGAGGAAATTCCTTGAAATCTCCTCACCTTTATCTCTGCTTTAGACTCCATATGTCCTCTATAAATATTTTACATATTGACATCATACAGAGTCTTGGCTCTCCAGCAGTGTGTGTGCAGGTGGAGGATAACGGAGAGAGGAGGGTTTATTTACTCTGTGGCTCCATGAATAAATGATGCGGGAGGTTTTAGAGAATGAAGGCAGCTCTGCAGGAGCTCTTCAACATCTGCAGCAGCTCTTCAACATCTGCAGCAGCTCTTCAACATCTGCAGCAGCTCTTCAACATCTGCAGCAGCTCTTCAACATCTGCAGCATCTAGAGAACATTCAGCAGAGGAAACATGAGCAGCGTTTACTAAAAGCTGCAGAAACCAAACACAGCGGAGACCAGGGGACACTAAAGAGAGACGCACACAGCTGGAGACCAGGGGACACTAAAGAGAGACGCACACAGCTGGAGACCAGGGGACACTAAAGAGAGACGCACACAGCTGGAGACCAGGGGACACTAAAGAGAGACGCACAGCTGGAGACCAGGGGACACTAAAGAGAGACGCACACAGCTGGAGACCAGGGGACACTAAAGAGTGACACACACAGCTGGAGACCAGGGGACACTAAAGAGAGACGCACACAGCTGGAGACCAGGGGACACTAAAGAGAGACGCACACAGCTGGGACCGGAGCGCTGGGGGACTTTCAGGATCATAAAGCTGTCTCTGTCTCTGTTGTTGTTCTCCTGAAATGTTTTCTGGTCTTATTCTAACGATGTGATCACATGACTCCTTCTGACGTCACTGTGGATCCGCTGGAAGCTAGCTCGCTAACGTAGCTAACCTTCAGATATCCTCACCAACACTTCCAGTTCTGAGACAGAGTCACTCTGAGACAGAGACCGGCTTTATGATCCTGAACGTCACCCAGCGCTCCAAGAACTTGATGCACATGTCATGCCGATACTTCCCTCTGCTCTACATCCCATAAAGACCTGACTACCAGCTTCAGTGTCTGTTGAACTCCATGCTGTGCTAACTTTAGACCCATAGCCTCTCTTTACCCTCCATGTTTGTTCTTCCTGTCTCCTCTCCTATCCCGGGACTCTTGATTTAGGACGCGGCCAACAATAACTGTACCGCCGGTCAGCGTAAACACTGTCTCTCTGCACCATCTCCCTGTCCTCCTCTCAGTCCAAACCGGCCGGGACAGACGTGTGTTTCTCTGGTGTGCAGCAAACACAGTTCAGGAGTTCAGCTCTCAGGGACGATAATGAGTACTTCTCTCTCCCAGTGGACTCTGTCTCTTACTCAAATATGGAGACAGAGCGTGCTCAACATGGCGACCTCTTGTGACTCTGGGATGGCGTGCTGTCCCTTCAGTTTGCCATCATAACCAGTAACAAACACAGCTGTTACTAACATAATATTTACACAGCCATGATGCCAGCCCTTCAGAGCCTTTAGCTGCAAGGGGATCATTATAAAACACATCAGAGATATTATTCTGAAACGGACCAATCAGACGATGACTACTCTTACTGTCAGCTGCTTTAAGTACATTTAGAGGAGAGTACTTTCTACTTTCACTGGAGGAACATTTAGAATACTTTTACTGTGACAGAGTATTCCTACACTCTGCTACTTCTACTTTACTCAAGTACAAGACCTGAGTACTTCTACTTTACTCAAGTACAAGACCTGAGTACTTCTACTTTACTCAAGTACAAGACCTGAGTACTTCTACTTTACTCAAGTACAAGACCTGAGTACTTCTACTTTACTCAAGTACAAGACCTGAGTACTTCTACTTTACTCAAGTACAAGACCTGAGTACTTCTACTTTACTCAAGTACAAGATCTGAGTACTTCTACTTTACTCAAGTACAAGATCTGAGTACTTCTACTTTACTCAAGTACAAGATCTGAGTACTTCTACTTTACTCAAGTACAAGATCTGAGTACTTCTACTTTACTCAAGTACAAGATCTGAGTACTTCTACTTTACTCAAGTACAAGACCTGAGTACTTCTACTTTACTCAAGTACAAGATCTGAGTACTTCTACTTTACTCAAGTACAAGCACTGAGTACTTCTACTTTACTCAAGTACAAGACCTGAGTACTTCTACTTTACTCAAGTACAAGACCTGAGTACTTCTACTTTACTCAAGTACAAGACCTGAGTACTTCTACTTTACTCAAGTACAAGATCTGAGTACTTCTCCTTTACTCAAGTACAAGATCTGAGTACTTCTACTTTTACTCAAGTACAAGATCTGAGTACTTCTACTTTACTCAAGTACAAGATCTGAGTACTTCTCCTTTACTCAAGTACAAGATCTGAGTACTTCTACTTTTACTCAAGTACAAGATCTGAGTACTTCTCCTTTACTCAAGTACAAGACCTGAGTACTTCTACTTTACTCAAGTACAAGACCTGAGTACTTCTACTTTACTCAAGTACAAGATCTGAGTACTTCTCCTTTACTCAAGTACAAGACCTGAGTACTTCTACTTTACTCAAGTACAAGATCTGAGTACTTCTACTTTACTCAAGTACAAGATCTGAGTACTTCTACTTTACTCAAGTACAAGACCTGAGTACTTCTACTTTACTCAAGTACAAGACCTGAGTACTTCTACTTTACTCAAGTACAAGACCTGAGTACTTCTACTTTACTCAAGTACAAGATCTGAGTACTTCTCCTTTACTCAAGTACAAGACCTGAGTACTTCTACTTTACTCAAGTACAAGATCTGAGTACTTCTACTTTTACTCAAGTACAAGATCTGAGTACTTCTCCTTTACTCAAGTACAAGACCTGAGTACTTCTACTTTACTCAAGTACAAGATCTGAGTACTTCTCCTTTACTCAAGTACAAGATCTGAGTACTTCTACTTTTACTCAAGTACAAGATCTGAGTACTTCTCCTTTACTCAAGTACAAGACCTGAGTACTTCTACTTTACTCAAGTACAAGACCTGAGTACTTCTACTTTACTCAAGTACAAGACCTGAGTACTTCTCCTTTACTCAAGTACAAGATCTGAGTACTTCTCCTTTACTCAAGTACAAGACCTGAGTACTTCTACTTTACTCAAGTACAAGACCTGAGTACTTCTACTGTACTCAAGTACAAGACCTGAGTACTTCTACTTTACTCAAGTACAAGACCTGAGTACTTCTACTTTACTCAAGTACAAGACCTGAGTACTTCTACTTTACTCAAGTACAAGACCTGAGTACTTCTACTTTACTCAAGTACAAGACCTGAGTACTTCTCCTCAGATGTGGAGTAAAATCTCTTCCAGGCAAATATAACAAACGTCCTTTCAGTTTTAGAAAACCCTAAAACTGAAGACTGTTGAATTATGAAACATAAAGAAGTTATATTTAAAATGGAAAATCATTAAGTCTAGAAAAACTGTGTTTCTGTTTTATATTTCTAAATGTTATCTTTAATGTTTGTGTTATTACCTCTCATAATAATGTTGCAGATGTAAAGGAGGCCGAACAGTCCTTATCATATCTGTCTCACATTGTGAACAAACGTGTGATTAATGACAGGAAACGTGTTTCCATAAAGAGGCGCTCTGTGAAGAAGAGGAAGAGGAAGGTGAGCGAACAGGGAGGTGTTGATTTCAATCATTAAACACATTTATTTATAATCCGACACGCGGCTCAATAATATCCTGACTTCAGGGCCGTCCCATTTATAACAAAGAACCCCCTCTATTCAGGACGCACAAATATCCCTACTTTAAAGAGTCCTCTCTGCTGATGTTCAGGTGTATATCAGTATGTAGTGTCTCTACTTTAAAGAGTCCTCTCCTGCTGATGTTCAGGTGTATATCAGTATGTAGAGTCTCTACTTTAAAGAGTCCTCTCCTGCTGATGTTCAGGTGTATATCAGTATGTAGAGTCTCTACTTTAAAGAGTCCTCTCCTGCTGATGTTCAGGTGTATATCAGTATGTAGAGTCTCTACTTTAAAGAGTCCTCTCCTGCTGATGTTCAGGTGTATATCAGTATGTAGTGTCTCTACTTTAAAGAGTCCTCTCCTGCTGATGTTCAGGTGTATATCAGTATGTAGAGTCTCTACTTTAAAGAGTCCTCTCCTGCTGATGTTCAGGTGTATATCAGTATGTAGAGTCTCTACTTTAAAGAGTCCTCTCTGCTGATGTTCAGGTGTATATCAGTATGTAGTGTCTCTACTTTAAAGAGTCCTCTCCTGCTGATGTTCAGGTGTATATCAGTATGTAGTGTCTCTACTTTAAAGAGTCCTCTCCTGCTGATGTTCAGGTGTATATCAGTCTGTAGTGTCTCTACTTTAAAGAGTCCTCTCCTGCTGATGATCAGGTGTATATCAGTATGTAGTGTCTCTACTTTAAAGAGTCCTCTCCTGCTGATGTTCAGGTGTATATCAGTATGTAGAGTCTCTACTTTAAAGAGTCCTCTCCTGCTGATGTTCAGGTGTATATCAGTCTGTAGTGTCTCTACTTTAAAGAGTCCTCTCCTGCTGATGATCAGGTGTATATCAGTATGTAGTGTCTCTACTTTAAAGAGTCCTCTCCTGCTGATGTTCAGGTGTATATCAGTATGTAGTGTCTCTACTTTAAAGAGTCCTCTCCTGCTGATGTTCAGGTGTATATCAGTATGTAGAGTCTCTACTTTAAAGAGTCCTCTCCTGCTGAGGTTCAGGTGTATATCAGTATGTAGAGTCTCTACTTTAAAGAGTCCTCTCCTGCTGATGTTCAGGTGTATATCAGTATGTAGTGTCTCTACTTTAAAGAGTCCTCTCCTGCTGATGTTCAGGTGTATATCAGTATGTAGAGTCTCTACTTTAAAGAGTCCTCTCCTGCTGATGTTCAGGTGTATATCAGTATGTAGTGTCTCTACTTTAAAGAGTCCTCTCCTGCTGATGTTCAGGTGTATATCAGTATGTAGTGTCTCTACTTTAAAGAGTCCTCTCCTGCTGATGTTCAGGTGTATATCAGTATGTAGAGTCTCTACTTTAAAGAGTCCTCTCCTGCTGATGTTCAGGTGTATATCAGTATGTAGTGCCTCTACTTTAAAGAGTCCTCTCCTGCTGATGTTCAGGTGTGTATCAGTATGTAGTGTCTCTACTTTAAAGAGTCCTCTCCTGCTGATGTTCAGGTGTATATCAGTATGTAGTGTCTCTACTTTAAAGAGTCCTCTCCTGCTGATGTTCAGGTGTATATCAGTATGTAGAGTCTCTACTTTAAAGAGTCCTCTCCTGCTGATGTTCAGGTGTATATCAGTATGTAGAGTCTCTACTTTAAAGAGTCCTCTCCTGCTGGTGTTCAGGTTTGTATCAGTGGTATCATATCATTGGTTAGCTGGCCGACTCTGTTGTGATTGGTCAACTCCTTAGATATGTCCCGCCCCTTAGCCTATCACGTATAATGTGGTGGAGCGCTGGCCAACAGGAGCGCGAGTGTTCTATAGTGATGTCACTGTGTCTTGGAAGTTGTTTTTCCCTCCATAAATACCACAAACCTTTAAAGAGATACACTAATGAATATCTGGTCGTTATCTTCAGTTGGTTGGAATGTTAAAGTTCATGGAATCAGAAAATCTTTTGAGGATAGTTTGTTGTGCTTCTTTGATTCATATTTTTAAAAATCCTGAGAATTTCATATTTTTCTGCAGCATGTGTTGAGATAATTCAGTAAAGTGGGAGGAGTGAGATTAACACAGTGTAGGACACACACACACACACACACACACACACACACACACACACACAGTAACAATAAGGAGGCAGCAGTCAGGATACAGAGGTTTTATTAACAGCAGGTAAAGACAGTGAGGGGGTGTGGGGGGGGGGGGGGGTGCAGTGATTACATTGAAGACATTAAAACTACAAACATGGCCGCCCTGATTGTCCATTAGTCCTGCTGCATTTTCACAACGCAGGAAAATAAAACCTGTAAAAAGTCTCCAAACGATGGCTGTTCTCCTGCAGCGTTAATGATCTTCATTCATTTCCCTTTGTTTCCCGACAGTGATCATGATGGGGGGGGGGGGGTTAAACAGTTTACTACTTCTTAAAAGCTCTTCTTCTACTGTGAACACATGGGGACAGAGCTACACTGCGCATGTTGCTTTGGCTCGGACTGGAAAACATAAATGCTAAAAAGCTCTAGAAAAAGCTGTTTCTCTCGGTCTCTGTGGAAGGCATCTGCAGCAAATGTCTGTTAAAGGTACAAGCCGTGCTTTAAAGGGACCGTCCATGCTCTACTCTGTCACTCGGGCTGAGGCAGTGTTCGCAGATCCTCCCGAGGTCGGCTGCTTTCTGGTTTTTGGTCTGCTGTTGTTTGTGCGAGCCCGTCACAGTGCACTGGGTCATGGTGAGGCTTAAGAGGGCAAACAACAGTGTGTGTGAGTGTGTGATCAGTGGTTTGCTCCGGTCTGGTGCAGGGGGGAGAGGTGAGGAGGAGGCGGGAGATAGTGAGGTGTGGCGGTGCTTTTCATTACGCTAATGCTAATGCTAATGCTTAAGCTAATGGTGGAGGATCTTCCTGTAAACACCCGAGCTCCGAATGAAGCCCTCTATAAAAACGCAATCAAATACTTGAGGAACTTTTAGTTCGACGCATCTGAATCAAGCTCCCGTGAGCTGGTGGTTGTAAAATGATTACGTATAAAGTTTCTAAACAAGCTTCAGACTTCAGATCTACAGTGAGGTGTTAGCATGGAGTCAGAAAGAGCCCGTTAATATATCCCGAGGTGGGAAACACGCCGGGTGAATATCACGGTGGATACTTTACAATAACAAAGTCAAAGGTCCTCCGCATGCTTTGGACCCGCTCAGTCAGGTTGTCTGTCAGCATTTGGTTCAAGTTAAACCAGAATAAGATTCCAGACCTTGCCCCCCGAAGAAATAACCTTGAACAACAAAGACTTTGGAAGGTTTCTGCGTGTCTTCTTTCACCACTTTACAGATTTAAACTATAATAGCTTTCCTGTTAGCACTGGGTTGAAATTCGCAATTTGATCCCGTTACGTAGGGTGACCAAACGTCCTCTTTTGCCCGGACATGTCCTCTTTTTAGGTCCTGTCCGGGGGGGTTTATAAATTCATGAAAACGCCCGGTTTTCACTGTTGGGACCATTAAGTGTGTACTTAAATTGACTGGCGCTTCCCCCCACCCCCCAACAATCGCCACCTCAAATCTGGTCACCCTACCTTACCGTTATACTGAGCGTTTAAGTTTGGACACGAATGTAAATCGCAAATAAGCGTCTCTGTTCGACGATTCTGGGCTGTGAAATGTTAGTAAAACATGAACTGTTTTATTTCTAGATACAAAGCTAAGCTCTGCCGGACGGTTAGCACCGCATGTCCTTGTTAGCATAATGAATAGCACCCTGTTCGTTAGCATGCTAAGGCAGCACGACGGGAGTGTCGGGGACCATGGATACGACGGAGTCCGCCTCCCTCGGCTGGTTCTTTGTTTGCTGCTCAGCCCCCAGCAGTAACCCCGGACCCAGATGCCCCCCCGGTGCTGCCCTGAGTCTGCCGTTCTGCTGCTCTCTGATTGGCTCCAGAAACACCACATGCTTGTTGGTACTGACCTTGCGTCCGGGGCCCTCGGTGGTGGCCGGCGGGGTGGGGGTGAGGATAGAGGATTGCGCGCTGCCCGCCCTGGCCTCGTTGCCCTGGCTAGGGGTGGCAGTGGCCGGGGTCGGGGGGCCCCTGAGGCAGTGGGGGCACCGGCAGGGTGTCAGGTACAGATACATGAGCACCAGCACCAGGCTCACCACGCAGCCCAGCAGGGTGGTGAAGCCAGTGTTGAAGGGCTCTGGGAGCTCGTCGTGCAGCGGCAGCACCGTCACGTTCACCTCCTGGCTCTCGTTGCGCCGCTGCTCCAATTCCAGAGACAAACACAAGTAGATCCCAGAGTCGTTGGATCGGGCCTCCGAGATCTCCAGGCTGCCGTTGGGGAACATCCTCAAGGACCCGTTGTTCCCAGGCGGCGTCACGTACTCCTGCCTCGGAGACAACCAGTGGAAGGTGAGGTTGCGGCCGGTGAGCGAGGTGACACAGTGCAGCAGCAGCCTCTCCCCCACCCTCACGGAGACGTTGCCCTTCTGCTGCCTCAGCGCCATGTCGCACTCGCCAAAGTAGCGGTCGTGTTGGAAGAAGCGGGCGTGGGCTTTCGGGATCACGAACAGCAGGCAGCTGTGGTTCTGCTTGAAGTCCGTCACAGAGGGGAAGCCCATCTGATCCCAGAGCCGGAACAGCCGTAACATGGAGCACTCGCACATCAGGGAGTTATTGTGCAGGTAGAGGCCCCTCTGCAGCGGCTCCGGCAGGTCAGAGACTTCCTGCAGGGGGAGTCTGTTCAGCCGGTTGGAGGAGAGGTCGAGCGTGGTGAGGTTAGGCTGGCTGTGCAGGGAGAAGAAGGGGAAGTTGGTGAGTCGGTTGTGGCTGAGGTAGACCTTCCTCAGGCCCCCGAGTCCCGCCAGCGCTCGGTTCTCCACCTGGACGATGCGGTTGTCGAACAGCAGCAGCTCCTCCAGCGCCGGCACGTCCAGGAAGTAGTGCAGCTCCAACGTACGCAGCTGATTGGACGACAGGTCCAGGTGTCGCAGCAGAGAGGTGTTTCTGAACGCCCCCGGCTGGACGGTGCTCAGCTGGTTGTGAGATAACCGTAGCGTCTCCAGCCGGTAGAGTCCTTCGAAGCCCCCGCCGTCCAGCTGCTGGAGCCAGTTATGGCTGAGGTCCAGGGTGACGGTGGAGACCGGCATCTCGGCGGGGAGGCGGATCAGACCGGCGTCGGTGCAGCTCAGAATGTCTGAGGCACAGAGGCACGCCGGTGGGGAGTCCTGAGGGAGGCAGGGGGAGGCCTGCATGGGGCGGGGGAGACTGACTAACAGCAGGACCACGGAGCACCATGATGCCTCCACGCCCTGCATGATGCCAGCGATTAGTCTGACCCGGGTTATAGCTGTCACACGTTAGCCTGCTTCACATTCTCTTTTCTATTCTCTTCTTTAATATTTCATGCCTCTTAATGAATATTATGCTACCTTTGGCTCTGTTGCAGGCAGAAAGGTTTTCTGATTCTTGGATTCATCCACCCTGACGTCCATCAAACTAAACTCTAAGCCGTTAAATGGAATAGTCTCCTGCTAGTCAGTGAGTCGTAGTTTCCAGCCTCTCGGTTTCAGGTCGGAGTAAATCCCCTCTGGGTTTAGACCAACATCCTGACAAGAATCCATTAGTCAGTAAACAGCAGAAGAGTCGGGATGGAAGTGGTTTGCAGTCGCAGCTCTGGACTTCCTGTTTTTCCCGAGTCTTCACACGCCTCGCTGTAGACGTTTGAACTCCTGTCAGACGGAGAGCTGCAGTCAGGCTTCAGGGCAACAACACGCTCGCTTGTTTGGTGGGTTAATGTTGAATGAGGCGATCGCACATGCATCCATCTGGAGGGTAAACACAGGGAGCGTCGCGGGGGGGGGGCTGGGGAAACAAACCCAGCCCAGCAGGTGTTGTAGAGGATACACCGAGCGTACGGCAGGCAGAGAGTGGATTCACACCGAGAGATATTCCTCCGTCGTGGGCTTTATCCCAAACACCGCGCGGAGACTTCCTCTCACCTCCTGCAGATCCATTTATCCCATCACTGCCACACACACACACACACACACACACACACACACACACACTCCTGATTACTTTATCAGCGGGTCGAACGCCTTTTCATTTCACGCCTCACTCCCTCTCCAGAGATGTTCAAAGGCTCGGTTTGATCCAGCGTAATGTCCCTTCCTGTCCCTCTGTCCTCATGCCGCTAACGCAGCATCGTGCTCCTGCAGGAGAGATCTCTCAGAGGGAAGTTGTGATCTGCCTCCGTCCTCCTCTCGCCCCTGTAGTAGTGAGCTGTGGGCCCCCCTCCCTCTCTCTCTCTCTCCCCCCGCCCCTCAGACCCTCCTCTTTCACTCGCTTTCCTTCTATTTCTGTTGCAGCCTGTCACACTCACTCTGTTGTTTTCTCCCTCATTACAGAGTGTGGGGTGGGGGGGGAGGGAGAATCTCCTCAGCAAACATCCTGAGGGTGTGTGTTCAGATAACTTGGTGTGTGTGTCCAGATCAGTGTGTGTGAAGCAGTCGTCTGGAGATCAAAAGGTTGCTGGTGTGATTCTCTCGGCTGTCGGCTCGGGTTGGAAATCTCTTTGAGTTTTCTGGAGACTAAAGGAGGACGAATGAATGCATCCGGTTCTAGTCCGAGTAATTCCACCCCGGTGTTCTGTTCTTCACAGACGGTCGGGGCGTCATCTTAAAGATATCGTAATGATAATAATAAAGGTTTATTTATATCGCACTTTTCCTCAACAGGAAGGTAAAGGTATGATAATAAAGATGAAATCAAAGAAATAGTGATCCCTCTACAATAACCTACAACAAGGTTTATGTCATCGAAATATATCAAATAATAATAAGTAGAATGAAGGTTTGAAAAATAAAGACCAACTTAAAGGAAATGCAGCTAATACATCTGTTCAATAGTAATGAGTACAACTATTAACCATGTAAACAAAGTAAACCGCATTAAAGGGGGAGTTGGGAATAAAAAGCTCATCCAAAAGATGAAGATGAATACGTAGCTGTCGGGTTATAATAGTAATACATTTTATTCAGGAGGTCTTCAGGTAGCAGGACCTCCTGAAGACCTGCGAGACGTTCGGAGCGGAGATGAAGTCTGGCTGATTGGAGGACGGGTCAATAAAGACCAGAGACTCTGTTCACTCTGGGAGGTGTGAGATGCATTCATGGGCGGTCAGAATAATTGGAAAATGGATTTCCGGACTAAACGTCTGAACAGAAACTCAGAGTAAATATTGGGTCCGGGGGGCACATGCAGAATCTCCCCTGCAACACCACATGTTCACTGGGTTAGTGTTGATGTGTTTGTCTGAAGGTTCTGTTTACCTCCTCGGGTTGTTTATGTGTACATGATGTGGACTCGAAGTCAGAAACGCCGACAGGACCGAGGCTTTTGTTTTTAGACGCACCACGACCCCTTCCTCCTGAGGGGGTTCTCAGCCCCGTCTGTTTGTGGACTTGCTAAACAGATCACCCGTTAACACGAGGAAGAACACGAGGGGGGGGGCTGCATTATGTTCCTCTTCTGTGCACACTGGGCTGCATGGGAGTGGTTATAGCTCTAAGCGCTCCCAGTGTTTGGAAGTGTGTCCTTGGGCAAGAGACTAAATCCTGAGGTGCTCCCGATGGCCAACGGTGTGTGAGTGTGTGTGTGTGTGAGTGGTGCTGCTCTGCATGAACGAGGTGTGAATGACTCGTAGTATGTGAAGCTCTGAGGGGTCAGAGAGACCTGATATATAGAGAGGGAGCAGCCTGGGCTGAGGACTCATGCGTTGGCCTGTTTCATCTGATCTGAATTAACTGGATAATTGAGTTCCTGACGTGGACCCGACAGCTGTCTGGAAGCCGTACGATGCTGGTTCGATCCCCATACTTCCTTGAACTTGTCTTAGTGTCTGGAAACCAACTTCAGAAAACCGACGAGATCATGTTTCTGTGTTTTTGGGGAAACACTTTGAACATTTAAGAGGGTACGACTTAATGTGTTCCTTTGATTGACGGGGGTCATTATACTAGTAATAATGGGGTTAGTGGGTCCTGTCCATCACCCAGACCCCCTCCTGTCTGACTCATTCTCCTCGGCTCTTTGGCCTTGTGTCGGATCATAATTAAAGACGGGAAACACAATCGTTGATATTTTCCATCCCGGCGCTCGCTCCCTCTTTACAAAGACTGAGTAAAGGGGGAGGCAGGGGGGAGGAGGCTCTCTGTGTGAAGTGTCATGGCGGCTGTAATGAAAAGGTCAGAGCAGATTTCGGAGGGAAAGGTCTCGGTGTTTCTCCGGTGACGTTCAGGCTCTGAAGCTCCTCACATTAACGAGCGGTCTGTTGTCTCTGCTGTAACGTGATTGGTGTTAACTTTCCAGCAGGATGAAAAAGCTGGTACTACAAACGTTTCCGTCCAAACATCAAATCCATTCGAATGTTTTTCTTCTTCCAATAAAACTCTTAACCTAATTATTATTTATATTTATTATCAAATTAAAAAAATAAAACCAGAAGCTAAAACATTTCCTGATAAAAATAACTATTTTTCTAAACCCAACTTTTATCTTAGAAGTCAGTTTTCTTGAAATGTTAAAAATGTTTTGCCTTTACATTTTAAACTCCATTCAAGATAACATTAAACAAATCCATCAATCACATCCAGGCTTTAGTCTGCACCGGTATCAGGGTCTCTGCTCCCCTCACTGGGGGCGTCCCCCTCAAACCAAAATGCAGATTTTCCCCTGAAATGTTAAAGTGCTGCCAGGAAACAATCTGTCTGTGGGTCAGAAAGGGTTTACTGAGTCCAGAGATATGGAGATGGGTCAGATGTCTGGTCAGACGCAGAGACAGCTTACAGAGAATAAAGAGGGGATGGATGTCCGGGGGGTCTGCGGGGGACGAGTGGCAGGCAGCAGGCTGACACTGAGACTGAGATTTCTGATCCTTTCTTTACTCTCCTTTCTTCTGGAGAGGAAGTAAAGGAACCGGAGCTCTGGATCTATTCGTTGTTGGAGGTGCGATATATGAGTCAGCAGCTTTAAGACCTGAAGACACGATTACTTTAATGCAGGACCTTCACCTGAAAGTGGGCGGGGCCTAACTTAGTCCAGAACTGACGTTAGCGTTATCTACACTAACCCCTGGCATTGTTGAGGAACCTGTGAAGTGTTCCCTTCATTGCTCACTACACCGTAGTCGTGAAACACTAATACCCTGCTGCTTGTGTGGCTGAGCTTGGATAGTTCACTCAGTTCTTCTTCTGGTGTTTTTCTTACCTCACATCTTAATAACGTGTCTCCTTCTCCTCCCCCAGGATCTCCCGGGCCTCCTCAGTGTTGCTGTCTGACCCGTGTTTCCAGCTGCACTCCATCCAGCACCTGTTGGGGGAGGCAGCCGACTCTTCCTCCTCCTCCTCCTCCTCCTCGTCCACCCTCCCCTCCTCCTCCTCCCGACCTGTGATTGCCTCTCTGGGCTCGACTGTGACTCCTGCGATCCCGTCAGCTGCTGCGAACACCAACTCTACAGAACGCAAACACTTCTCCCTGCACGCATGTGAGTCACCGTTAACGAGTTTACAGGTGTGTTTACAGGAGAGTCACCTGACACACTAACCAGTTTACAGGAGAGTCACCTGACACACTAACGAGTTTACAGGAGAGTCACCTGACACACTAACCAGTTTACAGGTGTGTTTACAGGAGAGTCACCTGACACACTAACCGGTTTACAGGAGAGTCACCTGACACACTAACGAGTTTACAGGAGAGTCACCTGACACACTAACCAGTTTACAGGAGAGTCACCTGACACACTAACCAGTTTACAGGAGAGTCACCTGACACACTAACCAGTTTACAGGAGAGTCACCTGACACACTAACCAGTTTACAGGAGAGTCACCTGACACACTAACCAGTTTACAGGAGAGTCACCTGACACACTAACCAGTTTACAGGAGAGTCACCTGACACACTAACCAGTTTACAGGTGTGTTTACAGGAGAGTCACCTGACACACTAACTAGTTTACAGGTGTGTTTACAGGAGAGTCACCTGACACACTAACCAGTTTACAGGTGTGTTTACAGGAGAGTCACCTGACACACTAACCAGTTTACAGGCGTGTTTACAGGAGAGTCACCTGACACACTAACCAGTTTACAGGCGTGTTTACAGGAGAGTCACCTGACACACTAACCAGTTTACAGGTGTGTTTACAGGAGAGTCACCTGACACACTAATCAGTTTACAGGAGAGTCACCTGACACACTAACCAGTTTACAGGAGAGTCACCTGACACACTAACCAGTTTACAGGAGAGTCACCTGACACACTAACCAGTTTACAGGTGTGTTTACAGGAGAGTCACCTGACACACTAACTAGTTTACAGGTGTGTTTACAGGAGAGTCACCTGACACACTAACCAGTTTACAGGTGTGTTTACAGGAGAGTCACCTGACACACTAACCAGTTTACAGGCGTGTTTACAGGAGAGTCACCTGACACACTAACCAGTTTACAGGCGTGTTTACAGGAGAGTCACCTGACACACTAACCAGTTTACAGGTGTGTTTACAGGAGAGTCACCTGACACACTAACCAGTTTACAGGTGTGTTTACAGGAGAGTCACCTGACACACTAATCAGTTTACAGGAGAGTCACCTGACACACTAACCAGTTTACAGGAGAGTCACCTGACACACTAACCAGTTTACAGGTGTGTTTACAGGAGAGTCACCTGACACACTAACCAGTTTACAGGAGAGTCACCTGACACACTAACCAGTTTACAGGAGAGTCACCTGACACACTAACCAGTTTACAGGCGTGTTTACAGGAGAGTCACCTGACACACTAACCAGTTTACAGGTGTGTTTACAGGAGAGTCACCTGACACACTAACCAGTTTACAGGTGTGTTTACAGGAGAGTCACCTGACCAGTTTTTTATTGGCACTCTGGAAATCTGCAGAGATCCACTTGATAACTTTCTAATCCTTTGAACCCAGCGACAGTCGGTGCGCGGGGGAGGCTGAAGGAGTTTATGATTTATATCCTAAACTCCTTCAGCCTCCTCTCCTCCATTAAAGGTGACCCCTGGTCAGCGCCTCTTCTTCTGTGGTTTCTGAGAGGATTTATCGACACGTTTCTCCATAAAACAGGAAAGATAAGAGATTTATTGATGAATGGTGGAGGCATTCACAGGACTGTCTGTAACCGGAAGACCTGCAGAGTGTCTTCATAGAGACCATGTCCTCCTTATGTAGCCCCGCCCCTTTCCCACTTCCTGTTACAACCCTGGTGTCTCAGTCCTTCCTGTTATAACCCTGGTGTCTCAGTCCTTCCTGTTCGCTCTGACTTTATGAACTGAGTTTATCAGAGGTGATCCTCAGCTGCTCTGAGGGGATGGATTCACAGCATCCTCTGGGAGAGACTGCAGGAGGACGTGAGACAGTAAATCTGATCTGAGGACGTGTTTAATAACACTGTAGAGTCTGGAGGTGCAGATGCTCTGATGAGGAGCTACGAGAAGAACCAGAACATCTGAGCCGGACTGCAGGTTGAAGCTCATGGGGACACTTTAGGATAACTCTCTCTGACAGGACGAGACGAAGGTCGATTTTTGAGAATTTTGGGAAAAAAACATTTGAGTTTTTTATTTTAAAAGTAAAAATGTTGTGAATAATATTGATTTGTTCCAGAGTTTCTGGAGAGTAAAAAACATTTAGAGATTT